>NC_086451.1:67500-86645 GCF_028390025.1 Pseudophryne corroboree
GTAGGCAGCAGGCCTCTGTAACCGGCCCATAGTGTGCGCCACGTAGGCAGCAGGCCTCTGTATCCGGCCCATAATGTGTGCCATGTAGGCAGCAGGCCTCTGTAACCAGCCCATAATGTGCGCCATGTAGGCAGCAGGCCTCTGTCACCGGCCCATAATGTGCGCCAAGTAGCCAGCAGGCCTCTGTATCCGGCCCATAATGTGTGCCACGTAGGCAGCAGTAATGAGCATCTGCGAATGCTCTAGCTACACAGAAAAAAGGAGAAACTGCAGCTGCACACTAAGAGCACCGCACAATTATGTGAAGAACAACAATCTGACTCCATAGTACATTGCAGAGATTATTAGAATTGTTCTGATTAGCAGTACTTGGTGCATGCACCTGCATTTTTTTCATTTTTTGTGTGGCACTACAAGTCTCAGCATGGTAGCACCTCTTATTATGTTTAGAATTAGGGTGCGCAGTCCATGTGTAACGTCTGCACCTAGTATAGGCTGGTGTAATGTGTATAGGCTGGTGTAATGTGTATAGGTGATAGGTGTAATGTGTATAGGCTGGTGTAATGTGTATAGGTGATAGGTGTAATGTGTATAGGTGTAATGTGTATAGGTGTAATGTGTATAGGTGATAGGTGTAATGTGTATAGGCTGGTGTAATGTGTATAGGTGATAGGTGTAATGTGTATAGGCTGGTGTAATGTGTATAGGTGATAGGTGTAATGTGTATAGGCTGGTGTAATGTGTATAGGTGATAGGTGTAATGTGTATAGGTGATAGGTGTAATGTGGATAGGCTGGTGTAATGTGTATAGGTGATAGGTGTAATGTGTATAGGCTGGTGTATAGGTGATAGGTGTAATGTGTATAGGCTGGTGTAATGTGTATAGGTGATAGGTGTAATGTGTATAGGTGATAGGTGTAATGTGTATAGGCTGGTGTAATGTGTATAGGTGATAGGTGTAATGTGTATAGGCTGGTGTAATGTGTATAGGTGATAGGTGTAATGTGTATAGGCTGGTGTAATGTGTATAGGTGATAGGTGTAATGTGTATAGGCTGGTGTAATGTGCATAGGTGATAGGTGTAATGTGTATAGGTGATAGGTGTAATGTGTATAGGTGATAGGTGTAATGTGTATAGGCTGGTGTAATGTGTATAGGTGATAGGTGTAATGTGTATAGGTGATAGGTGTAATGTGTATAGGCTGGTGTAATGTGTATAGGTGATAGGTGTAATGTGTATAGGCTGGTGTAATGTGTATAGGTGATAGGTGTAATGTGTATAGGTGATAGGTGTAATGTGGATAGGCTGGTGTAATGTGTATAGGTGATAGGTGTAATGTGTAGAGGCTGGTGTAATGTGTATAGGTGATAGGTGTAATGTGTATAGGCTGGTGTAATGTGTATAGGTGATAGGTGTAATGTGTATAGGTGATAGGTGTAATGTGTATAGGCTGGTGTAATGTGTATAGGTGATAGGTGTAATGTGTATAGGTGATAGGTGTAATGTGTATAGGCTGGTGTAATGTGTATAGGTGATAGGTGTAATGTGTATAGGCTGGTGTAATGTGTATATGTGATAGGTGTAATGTGTATAGGTGATAGGTGTAATGTGTATAGGCTGGTGTAATGTGTATAGGTGATAGGTGTAATGTGTATAGGTGATAGGTGTAATGTGTATAGGCTGGTGTAATGTGTATAGGTGATAGGTGTAATGTGTATAGGTGATAGGTGTAATGTGTATAGGCTGGTGTAATGTGTATAGGTGATAGGTGTAATGTGTATAGGTGATAGGTGTAATGTGGATAGGTGATAGGTGTAATGTGGATAGGTGATAGGTGTAATGTGTATAGGCTGGTGTAATGTGTATAGGTGATAGGTGTAATGTGTATAGGCTGGTGTAATGTGTATAGGTGATAGGTGTAATGTGTATAGGTGATAGGTGTAATGTGTATAGGCTGGTGTAATGTGTATAGGTGATAGGTGTAATGTGTATAGGTGATAGGTGTAATGTGTATAGGTGATAGGTGTAATGTGTATAGGTGATAGGTGTAATGTGTATAGGCTGGTGTAATGTGTATAGGTGATAGAGTAGCCGCCTGAGCATACAGGTAGGGAGTGGACAAACGGCAAGATGCCTAAAACGATGCATGTGCACCACGCAGTGAGGCGGTAATCATCCGATTGTGTTCAGCTGTGTAAGGAATCTTGTGCTTCATGGTTGTATTCTCTAGGGTAGAAGAGTGAGCGTCCGCCCTTACCCCACGAGCGCTCCAGACCATACTCACTGTGTGAAAATGTGCCTCAGGTTGTGTCATCTACCTCCGGAGTCACAGGGCTGACCGATGTAGGGACGTTTTCTCCTGATTTATAGTTTATTTTACTTATTATTTTCCTCCATGCAGTATTTGGAGTGTTACTTTGGGGATATCCAGAAATGATGCGTTATGGAAGTGCTCCGGGTAATCCTTTGTTTGGTTTTTCATGCGAGATTCCATGGGGTAAATTTACTAAGATGGGAGTTCTATTTAAGATGGGATGTTGCCCATAGCAACCAATCAGATTCCAGGTATTATCTTCTAGAAGGTGCTAGATAAATGAGAAGTAGAAGCTGATTGGTTGCTATGGGCAACATCCCATCTTAAATAGACCTCCCATCTTAGTAAATTTACCCCCATGTATCCCCATCTGTAAGACGTCAGCGCGGCATAGTGACGGGCTCAGATGTACATGTCATTGTCATATAGATGATGAGCGATAACCAGGATGTATCGCCCTATGTGTATGTCTGAGGTCATAAGCCAAAGGTGACGTTTAGGCCACCAGAGTGTGATGCACCCAGTGACCTTTCCCATGCCGAGCCCCAAGGAACGGACATTCTCACACTTGTGCTGATGATGTGTGAACGGGAGCGCATTTGTGTGTGTGTGTGTATACTAAGCCAGATCTTACCATCAGCCATGTATAGGGGGCCCAGACCATAATGATTATATCTATAGGGGGCCCAGACCATAATAATTATATCTATAGGGAGCCCAGGTCGTAGTAATTATATCTATAGGGGGCCCAGTTCATAATATTATATCTATAGGGAGCCCAGACCGGAATAATTATATCTATAGGGAGCCCAGGCCTAATTATATCTATAGGGAGCCCAGGCCGTAATAATTATATCTATAGGGGGCCCAGACCATAATAATTATATCTATAGGGAGCCCAGGCCGTAGTAATTATATCTATAGGGGGCCCAGTTCATAATATTATATCTATAGGGAGCCCAGACCGGCATAATTATATCTATAGGGAGCCCAGGCCTAATTATATCTATAGGGAGCCCAGGCCGTAATAATTATATCTATAGGGGGCCCAGACCATAATAATTATATCTATAGGGAGCCCAGGCCGTAGTAATTATATCTATAGGGGGCCCAGTTCATAATATTATATCTATAGGGAGCCCAGACCGGAATAATTATATCTATAGGGAGCCCAGGCCTAATTATATCTATAGGGAGCCCAGGCCGTAATAATTATATCTATAGGGGGCCCAGACCATAATAATTATATCTATAGGGGGCCCAGGCCGTAATAATTATATCTATAGGGAGCCCAGACCGGAATAATTATATCTATAGGGGGCCCAGGCCGTAATAATTATATCTATCGGGGGCCCAGACCATAATAATTATATCTATAGGGAGCCCAGGCCGTAGTAATTATATCTATAGGGGCCCCAGTTCATAATATTATATCTATAGGGAGCCCAGGCCGTAATAATTCTATCTATAGGGAGCCCAGGCCGTAATAATTATATCTATAGGGGGGCCAGGCCGTAATAATTATATCTATAGGGAGCCCAGGCCGTAATAATTATATCTATAGGGAGCCAAGGGCGTAATAATTATATCTATAGGGAGCCCAGGGCGTAATAATTATATCTATAGGGAGCCCAGACCGGAATTATTATATCTGTAGGGGGCCCAGGCCGTAATAATTATATCTATAGGGAGCCCAGACCGGAATAATTATATCTATAGGGTGCCCAGGCCGTAATAATTATATCTATAGGGAGTCCAGGCCGTAATAATTATATCTATAGGGAGTCCAGGCCGTAATAATTATATCTATAGGGGGCCCAGACCATAATAATTATATCTATAGGGGGCCCAGACCATAATAATTATATCTATAGGGGGCCCAGACCATAATAATTATATCAATAGGGGGCCCAGACCATAATAATTATATCTATAGGGGGCCCAGGCCGTAGTAATTATATCTATAGGGAGCCCAGGCCGGAATAATTATATCTATAGGGAGCCCAGGCCGGAATAATTATATCTATAGGGAGCCCAGGCCGTAATAATTATATCTATAGGAAGCCCAGGCCGTAATAATTATATCTATCGGGAGCCCAGGCTGGAATAATTATATCTATAGGGAGCCCAGGCCGGAATAATTATATCTATAGGGAACCCAAGCTGGAATAATTATATCTATAGGGAACCCAAGCCGGAATAATTATATCTATAGGGAGCCCAGGCCGGAATAATTATATCTATAGGGAGCCCAGGCCGTAATAATTATATCTATAGGGAGCTCAGGCCGTAGTAATTAGATCTATAGGGGGCCCAGTTCATAATATTATATCTATAGGGAGCCCAGACCGGAATAATTATATCTATAGGGAGCCCAGGCCGTAATAATTCTATCTATAGGGAGCCCAGGCCGTAATAATTATATCTATAGGGGGGCCAGGCCGTAATAATTATATCTATAGGGAGCCCAGGCCGTAATAATTATATCTATAGGGAGCCCAGACCGGAATTATTATATCTATAGGGGGCCCAGGCCGTAATAATTATATCTATAGGGAGCCCAGACCGGAATTATATCTATAGGGGGCCCAGGCCGTAATAATTATATCTATAGGGAGCCCAGGCCTAATTATATCTATAGGGAGCCCAGGCCGTAATAATTATATCTACAGGGGGCCCAGACCATAATAATTATATCTATAGGGGGCCCAGGCCGTAGCAATTATATCTATAGGGAGCCCAGGCCGGAATAATTATATCTATAGGGAGCTCAGGCCGTAATAATTATATCTATCGGGAGCCCAGGCTGGAATAATTATATCTATAGGGAGCCCAGGCCGTAATAATTATATCTATAGGGAACCCAGGCTGGAATAATTATATCTATAGGGAGCCCAGGCCGGAATAATTATATCTATAGGGAACCCAGGCTGGAATAATTATATCTATAGGGAGCCCAGGCCGTAATAATTATATCTATAGGGAGCCCAGGCTGGAATAATTATATCTATAGGGAGCCCAGGCCGTAATAATTATATCTATAGGGAGCCCAGGCTGGAATAATTATATCTATAGGGAGCCCAGGCCGTAATAATTATATCTATAGGGAACCCAGGCTGGAATAATTATATCTATAGGGAGCCCAGGTCGGAATATTATTGCCTGTATGAGGCCGCAATATGAGTCACAGGCTGGTATATTATATGTTTAAGTGGCCCAGGGTGGAGTATCCTATATGTGTGTGCATGCTAGTGCAGTATGTGACAAGGCTGAGGTTAGTATATGGGCTGTATAATATGCCATGGCGTGTATTTGTCTGTATGATCTCCTATGTTAATCTGTTGCATTGTGCATACAGTGTAAGTCTCTCCCTGTGCTCAGCAAGCCTCACGCTGGCTACATTTGCCTAGAGCGGATTATAGGTTTTGGTGTTTGTGCCACAGGATATAAAGTGACTTGTCCAAGGTGAGGAACTGCTGACACTGGGAGCAGAACATGAGCCGCTGACACTGGGGGTACAAATAGAGCTGCTGACACTGGGAGCAGAATGTGAGCCGCCGACACTGGGGGTACAAATAGAGCTGCTGACACTGGGAGCAGAACATGAGCCGCAGACACTGGGGGTAGAAATAGAGCAGCTGACACTGGGAGGAGAACCAGGGCTGCCGACACTGGGGGGTAGAAATAGAGCTGCAGAGACTGAGCAGAACCAGAGCTGCCCGCACTGGGAGGTAGAACCAGAGCTGTTGACACTGGGAGGAGAACCAGACCTGCTGACACTGGGAGGAGAACCAGAGCTGCTGGCAATGGGAGGAGAACCAGAGCTGCTGGCAATGGGAGGAGAACCAGAGCTGCTGGCAATGGGAGGAGAACCAGAGCTGCTGGTAATGGGAGGAGAACCAGAGCTGCTGGCAATGGGAGGAGAACGAGAGCTGCTGGCACTGGGAGGAGTACCAGAGCTGCTGGCAGTGGGAGGAGAACCAGAGCTGCTGGCAGTGGGAGGAGAACCATAGCTGCCGACACTGGGAGGAGAACCAGAGCTGCAGACACTGGGAGGAGAACCAGAGCTGCTGGCAATGGGAGGAGAACCAGAGCTGCTGGCAATGGGAGGAGAACCAGAGCTGCTGGTAATGGGAGGAGAACCAGAGCTGCTGGCAATGGGAGGAGAACCAGAGCTGCTGGCAATGGGAGGAGAACCAGAGCTGCTGGCAATGGGAGGAGTAACAGAGCTGCTGGCAATGGGAGGAGTAACAGAGCTGCTGGCAGTGGGAGGAGAACCAGAGCTGCTGGCAGTGGGAGGAGAACCATAGCTGCCGACACTGGGAGGAGAACCAGAGCTGCTGACACTGGGAGGAGAACCAGAGCTGCTGACAGTGGATGGAGAACCAGAGCTGCTGACAGTGGGTGGAGAACCAGAGCTGCTGACAGTGGGTGGAGAACCAGAGCTGCTGACAGTAGGTGGAGTACCAGAGCTGCTGACAGTGGGTGGAGAACCAGAGCTGCTGACAGTGGGTGGAGTACCAGAGCTGCTGGCACTGGGAGGAGAACCAGAGCTGCTGGCACTGGGAGGAGTACCAGAGCTGCCGACACTGGGAGGAGTACCAGAGCTGCCCGCACTGGGAGGTAGAACCAGAGCTGTTGACACTGGGAGGAGAACCAGACCTGCTGACACTGGGAGGAGAACCAGAGCTGCTGGCAATGGGAGGAGAACCAGAGCTGCTGGCAATGGGAGGAGAACCAGAGCTGCTGGCAATGGGAGGAGAACCAGAGCTGCTGGTAATGGGAGGAGAACCAGAGCTGCTGGCAATGGGAGGAGAACGAGAGCTGCTGGCACTGGGAGGAGTACCAGAGCTGCTGGCAGTGGGAGGAGAACCAGAGCTGCTGGCAGTGGGAGGAGAACCATAGCTGCCGACACTGGGAGGAGAACCAGAGCTGCAGACACTGGGAGGAGAACCAGAGCTGCTGGCAATGGGAGGAGAACCAGAGCTGCTGGCAATGGGAGGAGAACCAGAGCTGCTGGTAATGGGAGGAGAACCAGAGCTGCTGGCAATGGGAGGAGAACCAGAGCTGCTGGCAATGGGAGGAGAACCAGAGCTGCTGGCAATGGGAGGAGTAACAGAGCTGCTGGCAGTGGGAGGAGAACCAGAGCTGCTGGCAGTGGGAGGAGAACCATAGCTGCCGACACTGGGAGGAGAACCAGAGCTGCTGACACTGGGAGGAGAACCAGAGCTGCTGACAGTGGATGGAGAACCAGAGCTGCTGACAGTGGGTGGAGAACCAGAGCTGCTGACAGTGGGTGGAGAACCAGAGCTGCTGACAGTGGGTGGAGTACCAGAGCTGCTGACAGTGGGTGGAGAACCAGAGCTGCTGACAGTGGGTGGAGTACCAGAGCTGCTGGCACTGGGTGGAGTACCAGAGCTGCTGGCACTGGGAGGAGAACCAGAGCTGCTGGCACTGGGAGGAGTACCAGAGCTGCCGACACTGGGAGGAGTACCAGAGCTGCCGACACTGGGAGGAGTACCAGAGCTGCCGGCACTGGGAGGAGTACCAGAGCTGCCGGCACTGGGAGGAGTACCAGAGCTGCCGGCACTGGGAGGAGTACCAGAGCTGCCGGCACTGGGAGGAGTACCAGAGCTGCCGGCACTGGGAGGAGTACCAGAGCTGCCGGCACTGGGAGGAGTACCAGAGCTGCCGGCACTGGGAGGAGAACCAGAGCTGCCGGCACTGGGAGGAGAACCAGAGCTGCCGGCACTGGGAGGAGTACCAGAGCTGCCGGCACTGGGAGGAGAACCAGAGCCGCCGACACTGGGAGGAGAGCTGCCAACACTGGGAGGAGAACCAGAGCTGCCGACACTGGGGATAGAAATAGAGCTGTTGACACTGGGAGGAGATCCAGAGCTGCTGACACTGGGAGGAGAACCAGAGCTACTGACACTGGGAGGAGAACCAGAGCTGCTGACACTGGGAGGAGAACCAGAGCTACTGACACTGGGAGGAGAACCAGAGCTACTGACACTGGGAGGAGAACCAGAGCTGCTGACACTGGGAGGAGAACCAGAGCTGCTGACATGTTCATATAATGTTATCAGTGGGGTCCCTGATGAATAGAGCTGATGGGATCTCACCTATAATAGCACTGGGGAACACACCTTTTGGTGATGGAGATGTTAGATTCTCTTTGGGGTATTTTGGGGTCATAGATTCTGAAAATGACATTAGTTTTTGTCCATCAGGTCTGCTTATCAGGATATGACATATATCCGTACAAATACATACATATTGTATTATACATGTAATGAATGCCAATCAAATGACGGTACGAAGATCAATCCCAAGAGGCGTAGAACACGAACAACAAAACTAAAGTTTCTTCATTGATGCATGTTGAGCTGTTCCGGGACATTCGCGGTGGATGCTGAAACAGTACTCCGCTATCACATGCCTATACATCGTCCATGGTCTTTATTTCCTGGTGAAATCGTTCACCCTGGTTGTCACTTACATTACCAAGACAATGTGGAAATCCATCCAGATGACTGTGGAGGTAACGCACTTTCATGTTACAACCAGGAAGTGAGCGTATTCTGCATGAGTTCAGGGTAACGGCCTTATAGTTCCCAAGAAAAGTCTGAAACTGTAAAGAACACACGCAACCATCAACAGAACATATATAAAGTCATCATAGGTACAATAGGTAATGACGTCCGCAATATCTGAAATACTAGAGGTCCTAGAATGGAGCGGATGGTACTTTCGGAATCGGCGGCACACACGTTACCAGAATCAAGGTTTAAAATTCCAGGCAACACGTAAAAATATTTTTTTGGTTCCCCAGTGTAACATAAGGAATGGATGAGGTTCAGCTGACAGCTGAGCCCTCTCCATACTCTGGGCCCCAGCCCACATTCCTCATGGACTTTGCTGTCTCCTGGTGTTATACAAGTCAGTCAGTAATTGTACAGTAACTCTGTGTCCAGCACTGCCTAGAGAACAATGGGGTTATTCAGGCAGCTGCTAATTCCACACTGTACTTATCTGTTGCTGTATGCAGTGCGAATGTCAGGCTTCTGCTGTGGAACCGTTCCATGTCACAGCAACTCCTTATCCAGGCGTTATGTTCTCCCTGCTGGGGAAACCGTTCCATGTCACAGCAACTCCTTATCCAGGCGTTATGTTCTCCCTGCTGGGGAAACCGTTCCATGTCACAGCAACTCCTTATCCAGGCGTTATGTTCTCCCTGCTGGGGAACCGTTCCATGTCATAGCAACTCCTTATCCAGGCGTTATGTTCTCCCTGCTGTGGAACCGTTCCATGTCACAGCAACTCCTTATCCAGGCGTTATGTTCTCCCTGCTGGGGAAACCGTTCCATGTCACAGCAACTCCTTATCCAGGCGTTATGTTCTCCCTGCAGGGAACCGTTCCATGTCACAGCAACTCCTTATCCAGGCGTTATGTTCTCCCTGCTGGGGAACCGTTCCATGTCACAGCAACTCCTTATCCAGGCGTTATGTTCTCCCTGCTGGGGAAACCGTTCCATGTCACAGCAACTCCTTATCCAGGCGTTATGTTCTCCCTGCTGGGGAACCGTTCCATGTCACAGCAACTCCTTATCCAGGCGTTATGTTCTCCCTGCAGGGAACCGTTCCATGTCACAGCAAGTCCTTAGCCGGGCATTATGTTCTCTCTGCTGGGGAACCATTCCATGTCACAGCAACTCCTTATCCAGGCATTATGTTCTCCCTGCAGGGAACCGTTCCATGTCACAGCAACTCATTAGCCGGGCATTATGTTCTCTCTGCTGGGGAACTGTTCCATGTTCTAGCAACTCCTTAGCCGGGCATTATGTTCTCTCTGCTGGGGAACTGTTCCATGTTCTAGCAACTCCTCAGCCGGGCATTATATTCTCTCTGCCAGGGAACCGTTCCATGTCACAGCAACTTGTTAGCGGGGCATTATGTTCTCTCTGCTGGAGAACTGTTCCATGTTCTTGCAACTCCTTAGCCGGGCATTATGTTCTCTCTGCTAGGAACCGTTCCATGTTCTAGCAACTCCTTAGCCGGGCATTATGTTCTCTCTGCTAGGAACCGTTCCATGTTCTAGCAATTGCTTGGCCTGGCATTATGTTCTCTCTGCTGGGAAACAGTTCCATGTCACATCAACTCCTTAGCAGGCCATTATGTTCTCTCTGCTCTACATATACCCCATATGCCCTCTACCCCATTTGTCCCTGGCTGCTGTGTATATATGCTTCATATGCCCCTGGCCGCTGTGTGTGTGTGTGTGTGTGTGTGTGTGTGTGTGTGTGTGTGTGTGTGTGTATATATATATATATATATATATATATGTAACAGGATTTACTGATGAGGAATACCTATTACACTGTGTGACATGTGGAAGGCTGGGAAGGGGTTAATCACGTGGATTTCAGGTTACCTACAGCAGATAAGGAAGTGCTGACAGCCCAGGCTCTCACACAGAGGTGTCAGTGACTTCCCTGTGCCTCTGCTGCTGCCTCTGTGCCTCGCTGCTGCCTCTGTGCCTCTGCTGATGCCTCTGTGCCTCTGCTGCTGCCTCTGTGCCTCGCTGCTGCCTCTGTGCCTCTGCTGCTGAGGGGCTAATTGTATCGCTGTAGGAGCAGGGGAGAAGAGGCTGAGGGCAGGACTGGCCGCTGTGTGTGGTGGAGTTGGTGCATGTCCCTGTGCCAGCAGTACCCACTCTCAGGCCGGACCCTCCAGGAAGAGGTTAATCTCCGGGCAGCTGTTCACAGAGAGCGTCTGCTGCAGACATTGTGATCAGGGCTGGAGGAGGGGGAGGGAAGGGGTCACTGGGACCTACCCCTTCTTATAGTCCCTTGTATGACATCACATACAGGGGGAGTGATTTGTGGGTACGGTAGACTTTGTGTAATATACATCACTTCCTAGCTGCCATAATACAAGTACTGTAGATGGGGACTCTGGCTGCGCAGCCTCTCTGATCACTGGAGCCTCTCTCTGCCATTGTATGAGCTGCACCAATACATGGCTTTCCTGCCTGACCATGTACAGCACCAGCCTCCAGCCAGGAGAGTCTATTCCAGGTATGTAACATGCACATGCAGTGCACACACACATCTGGGGGGAGTGTATTCACATGCAGTGCACGCACACATCTGGGGGGAGAGAGTATTCACATGCAGTGCACACATCTGGGTGAGAGAGTATTCACATGCAGTGCACACACATCTGGGGGAGAGAGTATTCACATGCAGTGCACACACACATCTGGGGGAGAGGGTATTCACATGCAGTGCACACACATCTGGGGGAGAGAGTATTCACATGCAGTGCACACATCTGGGGAAGAGGATTCACATGCAGTGCACACACACACATCTGGGGGAGAGAGTATTCACATGCAGTGCACACACACATCTGGGGGAGAGAGTATTCACATGCAGTGCACACACACATCTGGGGGAGAGAGGATTCACATGCAGTGCACACACACAACTGGGGGGAGAGGGTATTCACATGCAGTGCACACACACATCTGGGGGAGAGAGTATTCACATGCAGTGCACACACACATCTGGGGGGAGAGAGTATTCACATGCAGTGCACACACACATCTGGGGGGAGAGTGTACTCACATGCAGTACACACACACACATCTGGGGGAGAGAGTATTCACATGCAGTGCACACACACATCTGGGGGAGAGAGTATTCACATGCAGTGCACACACACATCTGGTGGAGAGAGTATTCACATGCAGTGCACACACACATCTGGGGGAGAGAGTGTACTCACATGCAGTACACACACACACATCTGGGGGAGAGAGTATTCACATGCAGTGCACACACACATCTGGGGAAGAGAGTATTCACATGCAGTGCACACACATCTGGGGGAGAGTATTCACATGCAGTGCACACACATCTGGGGGAGAGGGTATTCACATGCAGTACACAAACATCTGGGGAAGAGAGTATTCACATGCAGTGCACACACACATCTGGGGGAGAGAGTATACACACACAGTGCACACACACATCTGGGGGAGAGTGTATTCACATGCAGTACACAAACATCTGGGGAAGAGAGTATTCACATGCAGTGCGCACACACACATCTGGGGGAGAGAGTATACACACACAGTGCACACACACATCTGGGGGAGAGTGTATTCACATGCAGTACACAAACATCTGGGGGAGAGAGTATTCACATGCAGTGCACACACCTGGGGGGAGAGTGTATTCACATGCAGTGCACACACACATCTGGGGGGAGAGTGTATTCACATACAGTGCACACACACACATCTGGGGGGAGAGAGTATTCACATACCGTGCACACACACATCTGGGGGAGAGGGTATTCACATGCAGTACACAAACATCTGGGGGAGAGAGTATTCACATGCAGTGCACACACCTGGGGGGAGAGTGTATTCACATACAGTGCACACACACACATCTGGGGGGAGAGAGTATACACATGCAGTACACACACACACATCTGGAGGGAGAGAGTATACACATGCAGTACACACACACACACACACACACACACACACACACACACACACACACACACACATCTAGAGGGAGAGAGTATACACATACAGTGCACACACATCTGGGGGAGAGGGTATTCACATGCAGTGCACACACATCTGGGGGAAAGAGTATTCACATGCAGTACACACACATCTGGGGAAGAGGATTCACATGCAGTGCACACACATCTGGGGGGAGAGAGTATTCACATGCAGTGCACACACACATCTGGGGGAGAGAGGATTCACATGCAGTGCACACACACAACTGGGGGGAGAGGGTAATCACATGCAGTGCACACACACATCTGGGGGGGAGAGTATTCACATGCAGTGCACACACACATCTGGGGGGAGAGAGTATTCACATGCAGTGCACACACACATCTGGGGGAGAGTGTACTCACATGCAGTACACACACACATCTGGGGGAGAGAGTATTCACATGCAGTGCACACACTCATCTGGGGGGAGAGTGTACTCACATGCAGTGCACACACACATCTGGGGGAGAGAGTATTCACATGCAGTGCACACACACATCTGGGGGGAGAGTGTACTCACATGCAGTACACACACACATCTGGGGGAGAGAGTATTCACATGCAGTGCACACACACATCTGGGGAAGAGAGTATTCACATGCAGTGCACACACACATCTGGGGGAGAGTATTCACATGCAGTGCACACACACACACATCTGGGGAAGAGAGTATTCACATGCAGTGCACACACACACATCTGGGGGAGAGAGTATACACACACAGTGCGCACACACATCTGGGGGAGAGGGTATTCACATGCAGTACACAAACATCTGGGGGAGAGAGTATTCACATGCAGTGCACACACCTGGGGGGAGAGTGTATTCACATGCAGTGCACACACACATCTGGGGGGAGAGTGTATTCACATACAGTGCACACACACACATCTGGGGGGAGAGAGTATTCACATACCGTGCACACACACATCTGGGGGGAGAGAGTATACACATGCAGTACACACACACACACACACACACACACACACACACACACACATCTGGAGGGAGAGAGTATACACATGCGGTACACACACACACACACACACACACACACATCTGGAGGGAGAGAGTATACACATACAGTGCACACACATCTGGGGGAGAGTATTCACATACAGTACACACACATCTGGGGGGAGAATGTATTCACATACAGTACACACACATCTGGGGGAGAGTGTATTCACATACAGTACGCACACACATTTGGGGGGAGAGTGTATTCACATACAGTACACACACACACACACACACACACACACACACACACACACACACACACACACACACACACACACATCTGGAGGGAGAGAGTATACACATGCAGTACACACACACACACACACACACACACACACACACACACACACACACACACATCTGGAGGAAGAGAGTATACACATACAGTGCACACACATCTGGGGGGAGAGTATTCACATACAGTGCACACACATCTGGGGGGAGAGTGTATTCACATACAGTACACACACATCTGGGGGGAGAGAGTATACACATGCAGTACACACACACACACACACACACACACACACACACACACACACACACACACACACACACACACACACACATCTGGGGGGGAGTGTATTCACATACAGTGCACACACATCTGGGGGGAGAGTGTATTCACATACAATACACACACATCTGGGAAGAGAGTATACACATACAGTACACACACACACACACACACACACACACACACACACACACACACACACACACATCTGGGGGGAGAGTGTATTCACATACAGTACACACACATCTGGGGGGAGAGAATATACACATACAGTACACACACATCTGGGGGAAAGAGTATTCACATGCAGTGCACACACATCTGGGGGGAGAGAGTATACACATACAGTGCACACACACACACACACACACACACACACACACACACACATCTGGGGGGAGAGTGTATTCACATACAGTACACACACATCTGGGGGGAGAGTGTATTCACATACAGTACACACACATCTGGGGGAGAGTGTACTCACTTACAGTACACACACATCTGGGGGGAGAGTGTATTCACATACAGTACACACACATCTGGGGGGGAGAGTGTATTCACATGCAGTACACACACATCTGGGGGAGAGTGTATTGACATGCAGTGCACACACATCTGGGGGGAGAGTGTATTCACATACAGTACACACACACACATCTGGGGGGAGAGAGTATTCACATACAGTACACACACATCTGGGGGAGAGTGTATTCACATACAGTACACACACATCTGGGGGAGAGTGTATTCACATGCAGTACACACACATCTGGGGGAGAGAGTATTCACATACAGTACACACACATCTGGGGGGAGAGAGTATTCACATACAGTACACACATCTGGGGGAGAGTGTATTCACATACAGTACACACACATCTGGGGGGAGAGTGTATTCACATGCAGTGCACACACACATCTGGGGGAGAGAGTATTCACATACAGTACACACACATCTGGGGGAGAGTGTATTCACATACAGTACACACACATCTGGGGGGAGAGAGTATACACATACAGTACACACACATCTGGGGGGGGAGAGTATACACATGCTGTGCACACACACATCTGGGGGGGAGTGTATTCACATACAGTGCACACACATCTGGGGGGAGAGTGTATTCACATACAATACACACACATCTGGAGGGAGAGAGTATTCACATACAGTACACACACATCTGGGGGGAGAGTGTATTCACATACAGTACACACATCTAGGGGGAAAGAGTATACACATACAGTACACACACATCTGGGGGGAGAGAGTATACACATACAGTGCACACACATCTGGGGGGAGAGTGTATTCACATACAGTACACACATCTGGGGGGAGAGAGTATACACATACAGTACACACACATCTGGGGGGAGAGAGTATTCACATACAGTACACACACATCTGGGGGGAGAGAGTATTCACATACAGTACACACATCTGGGAGGAGAGTGAATTCACATACAGTACACACACATCTGGGGGGAGAGAGTATACACATACAGTACAAACACATCTGGGGGGAGAGTGTATTCACATACAGTACACACACATCTGGGGGGAGAGAGTATTCACATACAGTACACACACATCTGGGGGGAGAGAGTATACACATACAGTACAAACACATCTGGGGGGAGAGTGTATTCACATACAGTACACACACATCTGGGGGGAGAGAGTATTCACATACAGTACACACACACATCTAGGGGGAGAGTGTATTCACATACAGTACACACACATCTGGGGGGAGAGAGTATTCACATACAGTACACACACATCTGGGGGGAGAGAGTATTCACATACAGTACACACACATCTGGGGGGAGAGAGTATACACATACAGTACAAACACATCTGGGGGGAGAGTGTATTCACATACAGTACACACACATCTGGGGGGAGAGAGTATTCACATACAGTACACACACACATCTAGGGGGAGAGTGTATTCACATACAGTACACACACATCTGGGGGGAGAGAGTATTCACATACAGTACACACATCTGGGGGGGGAGAGTATACACATACAGTACAAACACATCTGGGGGAGAGAGTATACACATACAGTACACACACATCTGGGGGGAGAGAGTATTCACATACAGTACACACACATCTGGGGGGAGAGAGTATACACATACAGTACACACACATCTGGGGGGAGAGAGTATACACATACAGTACAAACACATCTGGGGGGAGAGAGTATACACATACAGTACACACACATCTGGGGGGGAGAGTATTCACATACAGTACACACACATCTGGGGGGAGAGTGTATTCACATGCAGTACACACACATCTGGGGGGAGGTGTATTCACATGCAGTACACACATCTGGGGGGAGAGAGTATTCACATACAGTACACACATCTGGGGGGAGAGAGTATACACATACAGTACAAACACATCTGGGGGAGAGAGTATACACATACAGTACACACACATCTGGGGGGAGAGAGTATTCACATACAGTACACACACATCTGGGGGGGGAGAGTATACACATACAGTACACACACATCTGGGGGGAGAGAGTATACACATACAGTACAAACACATCTGGGGGGAGAGAGTATACACATACAGTACACACACATCTGGGGGGGAGAGTATTCACATACAGTACACACACATCTGGGGGGAGAGTGTATTCACATGCAGTACACACACATCTGAGGGGGAGAGAGTATTCACATACAGTGCACACACACATCTGGGGGGAGAGAGTATACACATACAGTACACACACATCTGGGGGAGAGAGTATACACATACAGTACAAACACATCTGGGGGGAGAGAGTATTCACATACAGTGAACACACACATCTGGGGGGGGGAGAGTATACACATACAGTACACACACATCTGGGGGGAGAGAGTATACACATACAATGCACACACACATCTGGGGGGAGAGAGTATACACATACAGTACACACACATCTGGGGGGAGGTGTATTCACATGCAGTACACACATCTGGGAGGAGAGTGTATTCACATACAGTACACACACATCTGGGGGGAGAGAGTATTCACATACAGTACACACACATCTGGGGGGAGAGAGTATACACATACAGTACACACACATCTGGGGGGAGAGAGTATTCACATGCAGTACACACACATCTGGGGGGAGAGAGTATACACATACAGTGCACACACACATCTGGGGGGAGAGAGTATACACATACAGTGCACACACACATCTAGGGGGAGAGAGTATACACATACAGTACACACACATCTGGGGGGAGAGAGTATACACATACAATGCACACACACATCTGGGGGAGAGAGTATTCACATACAGTACACACACACATCTGGGGGGAGAGAGTATTCACATGCAGTACACACACATCTGGGGGGAGAGAGTATTCACATACAGTACACACACATCTAGGGGGAGAGAGTATACACATACAGTACACACACATCTGGGGGGAGAGAGTATACACATACAGCACACACACATCTAGGGGGAGAGAGTATACACATACAGTACACACACATCTGGGGGGGGGGAGAGTATACACATACAGTGCACACACACATCTGGGGGGAGAGAGTATACACATACAGTGCACACACACATCTAGGGGGAGAGAGTATACACATACAGTACACACACATCTGGGGGGAGAGAGTATACACATACAATGCACACACACATCTGGGGGAGAGAGTATTCACATACAGTACACACACACACATCTGGGGGGAGGTGTATTCACATGCAGTACACACACATCTGGGGGGAGAGAGTATACACATACAGTACACACACATCTAGGGGGAGAGAGTATACACATACAGTACACACACATCTGGGGGGAGAGAGTATACACATACAGCACACACACATCTAGGGGGAGAGAGTATACACATACAGTACACACACATCTGGGGGGAGAGAGTATACACATACAGTGCACACACACATCTGGGGGGAGAGAGTATACACATACAGTGCACACACACATCTAGGGGGAGAGAGTATACACATACAGTACACACACATCTGGGGGGAGAGAGTATACACATACAATGCACACACACATCTGGGGGAGAGAGTATTCACATACAGTACACACACACATCTGGGGGGAGAGAGTATACACATACAGTACAAACACATCTGGGGGGAAAGAGTATTCACATACAGTATAAACACATCTGGGGGAGAGAGTATACACATACAGTGCACACACACATCTGGGGGGGGAGAGTATACACATACAGTACACACACATCTGGGGGGAGAGAGTATACACATACAATGCACACACACATCTGGGGGAGAGAGTATACACATACAGTACACACACATCTGGGGGGAGGTGTATTCACATGCAGTACACACACACATCTGGGAGGAGAGTGTATTCACATACAGTACACACACATCTGGGGGGAGAGAGTATACACATACAGTACACACACATCTGGGGGGGGGAGAGTATACACATACAGTACACACACATCTGGGGGGAGAGAGTATACACATACAATGCACACACACATCTGGGGGAGAGAGTATACACATACAGTACACACACATCTGGGGGGAGGTGTATTCACATGCAGTACACACACACATCTGGGAGGAGAGTGTATTCACATACAGTACACACATCTGGGGGGAGAGAGTATACACATACAGTGCACAC
>NC_086451.1:86845-118335 GCF_028390025.1 Pseudophryne corroboree
GTGTCATTGGGTCATCAGTTTTCTGGGACCACAGTTGGCCAGCAGCTGTCATTGTTCTGGAACACCAAATGTCAGGATTGGCTCCTGTCCATTGTGTGCCCCCCTTATGTGTGCTCGGATTTGTCTCTCCTCATTGTGTGGCCATTGCACCAGGTTGTGTGCCCCTGGGTAGGGTCCTCCTGTTGTGTGCCCTTGAAAGGTTCTCCCACCACGTTGTGAATCCTTGGATTGCCCTCACCCCCCCCACCCCCCACCCTGTTGTGAGCCCTTGGATGGGGCCCTCCCCATTGTGTGTCCTTTGCAACTCCCCATCCAACATTTGTTTGTCCTACATGGTGCCCTCCCCATTGTGTGCCCTTGGATAGGGCCCCCAGTGTTCCATAAGCAGACAATCTGTGGCTACCAGGGCATGTTAGGACTTGCAGTTTAGCAATAGGTAGAGTATAGTGAGCTACGCAGGCCTGGGCGGGTCTGGGACTCAGGGTCGACACCACCAAATGGTCGATAGACCTTAGGTCGACAACTGAAATAGGTCAACGTGGACAAAAGGTCGACCTTATTGGTGTTAACCTAGAGTCCGGATACTGTGCAGGAAGGTAACCATAATAAAATGTCCCTTATTAAACCCTCTGCTCTATTACTAGGGAGCACCCAGCCGCTCCCCCTGGCCTGGACTGTATCTCAGCACCCCAGCCGCTCCTCCTGACCCTGTCTGTATCTCAGCACCCAGCCGCTCCCCCTGGCCTGGACTGTATCCCAGCACCCAGCCGCTCCCCCTGGCCTGGACTGTATCTCAGCACCCAGCCGCTCCCCCTGGCCTGGACTGTATCTCAGCACCCAGCCGCTCCTCCTGACCATGTCTGTATCTCAGCACCCAGCCGCTCCCCCTGGCCTGGACTGTATCTCAGCACCCAGCCGCTCCCCCTGGCCTGGACTGTATCTCAGCACCCAGCCGCTCCCCCTGGCCTGGACTGTATCTCAGCACCCAGCCGCTCCCCCTGGCCTGGACTGTATCTCAGCACCCAGCCGCTCCCCCTGGCCTGGACTGTATCTCAGCACCCAACCGCTCCCCCTGGCCTTGTCTGTATCTCAGCACCCAGCCGCTCTCCCCGGCCTGGACTGTATCTCAGCACCCAGCCGTTCCCCTGGCAAGGACTGTATCTCAGCACCCAGCCGTTACCCCTGGCCTGACTGTATCTCAGCACCCAGCCGCTCCCCCTGGCCAGGACTGTATCTCAGCACCCAGCTGCTCACCCTGGCCCTGTCTGTATCTCAGCACCCAGTCGCTCTTCCTTGCCAAGACTGTATCTCAGCACCCAGCCGCTCCCCCTGGCCAGGACTGTATCCCAGCACCCAGCGCTCCCCCATGCCAGGTCTGTATCAGCACCCAGCTGCTCCCCCTGGCCTGGACTGTATCCCAGCACCCAGCCGCTCTCCCTGGCCTTGTCTGTATCCCAGCAACCAGCCGCTCTCCCTGGCCTGGACTGTATCTCAGCACCCAGCCGCTCTCCCTGGCCAGGACTGTATCTCAGCACCCAGCCGCTCCCCCTGGCCCTGTCTGTATCTCAGCACCCAGCCGCTCCCCCTGGCCAGGACTGTATCTCAGCACCCAGCCGCTCCCCCTGGCCTTGTCTGTATCTCAGCACCCAGCCGCTCCCCCTGGCCTTGTCGGTATCTCAGCACCCAGCCGCTCCCCCTGACCCTGTCTGTATCTCAGCACCCAGCTGCTCCCCCATGCCAGGTCTGTATCAGCACCCAGCGCCGCTCCCTCGGGCCTTGTCTGTATCCCAGCACCCAGCCGCTCCCCCTGGCCTTGTCTGTATGTCAGCACCCAGCCGCTCCCCCTGGCCAGGACTGTATCCCAGCACCCAGCCGCTCCCCCATGTCAGGTCTGTATCAGCACCCAGCTGCTCCCCCTGGCCTGGACTGTATCTCAGCACCCAGCCGCTCCCCTGGCCTTGTCTGTATCTCAGCACCCAGCCGCTCCCCCTGGCCTGGACTGTATCTCAGCACCCAGCCGCTCCCCCTGGCCTGGACTGTATCCCAGCACCCAGCCGCTCCCCCTGGCCAGGACTGTATCTCGGCACCCAGCTGCTCCCCCTGGCCAGGACTGTATCTCAGCACCCAGTCGCTCCCCTGGCCTTGTCTGTATCTCAGCACCCAGCCGATCTCCCTGGCCTTGTCTGTATCTCAGCACCCAGCTGCTCCCCCTGGCCAGGACTGTATCTCAGCACCCAGCCGCTCCCCCTGGCCTTGTCTGTATCTCAGCACCCAGCCGCTCCCCCTGGCCTTGTCTGTATCTCAGCACCCAGCCGCTCCCCCTGACCCTGTCTGTATCTCAGCACCCAGCTGCTCCCCCCATGCCAGGTCTGTATCAGCACCCAGCCGCTCCCTCGGGCCTTGTCTGTATCCCAGCTACCAGCCGCTCCCCCTGGCCTTGTCTGTATGTCAGCACCCAGCCGCTCCCCCTGGCCAGGACTGTATCCCAGCACCCAGCCGCTCCCCCCATGCCAGGTCTGTATCAGCACCCAGCTGCTCCCCCTGGCCTGGACTGTATCCCAGCACCCAGCCGCTCCCCCATGCCAGGTCTGTATCAGCACCCAGCTGCTCCCCTGGCCTGGACTGTATCTCAGCACCCAGCCCGCTCTCCGTGGCCTTGTCTGTATCCCAGCAACCAGCCGCTCTCCCTGGCCTTGTCTGTATCTCAGCACCCAGCCGCTCCCCCTGGCCTTGGTCTGTATGTCAGCACCCAGCCGCTCCCCCTGGCCAGGACTGTATCCCAGCACCCAGCCGCTCCCCCATGCCAGGTCTGTATCAGCACCCAGCTGCTCCCCCTGGCCTGGACTGTATCCAGCACCCAGCGCTCCCCCTGGCCTGGACTGTATCTCAGCACCCAGCCGCTCCCCCTGGCCTGGACTGTATCTCAGCACCCAGCCGCTCTCCGTGGCCTTGTCTGTATCCCAGCAACCAGCCGCTCCCCCTGGCCTGGACTGTATCTCAGGGGCAGATTTATTAAGCTCGGTGAAGTGATAAAGTGGAAGGTGATAAAGGACCAGCCAGTCAGCTCCTAACTGTCATTTTTCAAACCCAGCCTGTGACATGGAAGTTAAAATCTGATTGGCTGGTCCTTTATCACCTCCACTTTATCACTTCACCAAGCTTAATAAATCTGCCCCTCAGCACCCAGCTGCTCTCCGTGGCCCTTGTCTATATCCCAGCACCCAGCCGCTCTCCCTGGCCTTGTCTGTATCTCAGCACCCAGCCGCTCCCCCTGGCCTGGACTGTATCCCAGCACCCAGCCGCTCCCCCTGGCCAGGACTGTATCTCGGCACCCAGCTACTCCCCCTGGCCAGGACTGTATCTCGGCACCCAGCTACTCCCCCTGGCCAGGATTGTATCTCAGCACCCAGCCGCTCCCCTGGCCTTGTCTGTATCTCAGCACCCAGCCGATCTCCCTGGCCTTGTCTGTATCTCAGCACCCAGCCGCTACTCCTGGCCCTGTCTGTATCTCAGCACCCAGCTGCTCCCCCTGGCCCTGTCTGTATCTCAGCACCCAGCTGCTCCCCCTGGCCCTGTCTGTATCAGCACCCAGCTGCTCCCCCATGCCAGGTCTGTATCAGCACCCAGCCGCTCCCTCTGGCCTTGTCTGTATCCCAGCAACCAGCCGCTCTCCCTGGCCTTGTCTGTATGTCAGCACCCAGCCGCTCTCCCCGGCCTGGACTGTATCTCGGCACCCAGCCGCTCCCCCCGGCCTTGTCTGTATCCCAGCAACCAGCCGCTCTCCCTGGCCAGGTCTGTATCTCAGCACCCAGCCGCTCTCCCTGGCCTTGTCTGTATCTCAGCACCCAGCCGCTCTCCCTGACCTTGTCTGTATCTCAGCACCCAGCCGCTCTCCCTGGCCAGGTCTGTATCTCAGCACCCAGCCGCTCCCTCTGGCCTTGTCTGTATCTCAGCACCCAGCCGCTACTCCTGACCCTGTCTGTATCTCAGCACCCAGCCGCTCCCCCCGGCCTTGTCTGTATCCCAGCAACCAGCCGCTCTCCCTGGCCAGGTCTGTATCTCAGCACCCAGCCACTCTCCCTGGCCAGGTCTGTATCTCAGCACCCAGCCGCTCTCCCTGGCCTTGTCTGTATCTCAGCACCCAGCCGCTCTCCCTGACCTTGTCTGTATCTCAGCAACCAGCCGCTCTCCCTGGGGGTGTCGTCGCGATGTTTCGGGGCACGGGACATACCGAATGGGGGCGGGAACATTTTCAGAGCAACTGTGACATCATGCGTAGCCACTCTGGAAAAAAATGGCAGCAGACCGCCTGACAGTGCAGCCTGGCAGCACTGCGTTGTGTATTCTCTGCAACGTTCGGGGCCCTGGTCTTCCAAGTTCACACAATATGGGCTAAACCAATGTGTGGCTTATCCTTTCACTAGCTGCTAGTGATATTATTGAGGCATGAGGCTTGAAGTGCCTTAGTATTGTCACCAGCTCTGAGAGAGGCCGTCTACACCAACTGCACCTTCAGATGTGACGTTTGTAAGACAGAAGCAGATTAATATCAAATATAGATTCCTTAAATCTGAGCTGTTCTTCCAACGAAATCCGCTTCTCCAAATTGCATATTGTCTACTAAATGAAACAATGCAACAAAATGTATCAGAGGTGTAACTGTGCTATGGACTGTTACTATGGCAACTGCATCTCTTATTGTATGTGTAGCCAGGGCATTCACTGTGTCTCCGTCGCAGGGAGCAGTGCCGGCAGCAGTGTCTGACACATAGCTAATGGCGTGGTTACATTATTTAAGATAAACATTCAAGCATTGAAAATAATAAGACAATGATAAAAGTCGTGTAGAAAGCTGTACACGTGCGGCTGATTCTGAGCGGCATTAAAGTCTGTTCTGCAGATCTATCTCACTGTGGGGCCGATTCAGACCTGATCGCTGCTGTGCGTTTTTCGTCTGAACTGCGCAGCAACGGGGATCGCCGTCAGCGACAGGATGGTGAGAACATTACAAACGCACCGGCGATCACAAGGAGGTTGACAAGAAGAGGGTGTTTGTGGGTGGCAACTGACCGTTTCTAGAGAGTGTCCGGAAAAACACAGGAGGGACTCGGCGTTTTGTGGTAGGGTTTCTTACGTCGGCTCCGGCCCCAATCATCGCAGCTTGTGAGTAAGTCTTGGTCTGTGCAGAAACTGCACAAACAGTTCTGCTACACAAACGATCGCACACCTGCACACACACAATACCCTCCCCCTGTAGGCAGCGACCACCTGATCGCGGGGATGCAAAAAATGCACCCTAGTGATCAGGTGTGAATTACGCCCTGTGTACGCTGCATAGATGAGTACACAACTCAGAACAGCTACTGGCAAGTGGTACGCTGGGCATCGGCATATACACTGGGGAAATGTTCCATGGGATAAAAGCGGAATTGAGGGCGAATCAGAGGCTGATTCCAGGCGGATCTCTTGTAACAAGAATAGGATTACTGCATATGGATGCTGATAATGATGGCGGCTACCTTCACACACAGGTGGAGGGCAACGCTGAATACAGGCGAATATCCACATTCATTTCTGCGCACGCAATGCAGATTGTAGACAAATTGCGCCTGGCTCGGAGTCTTGTCCGTAGTGGATAATACAATAACAGTCACTGGTCTGATATACGTCAGACGTATACATGGACATTCAGTTGTAGGTGTTGTTCACTATTTTAATGTTGTGACCCTCGGCAGAACCTGTGTCTCTTACATAAGCATAGACTGCTGCATTTGTGCATTTCACAGCATTGTTACTACATGTTTCCCAAAGAGCTTGCAATCTAGTGTTTGCTAAAATGATAGTCTGTGGGGGCATCCTAGAATATGTACCTAGCTTTAAGTTGTCATATGTACTTTATCCTGCAATCTTTGAGTCTAATCAGTCTATTTACCAAGCCTTGGAGAGAGATAAAGTACCAGCCAATCAGCTCCTGTCATTTTACAGGCTGTGTTCAATAAATGACAGGAGCTGGTTGGTTGGTACTTTATCTCTGTTTGCTTTATCTCTCTCCAAGGCTTAGTAAAAAGGCCCCTACGTTTTTATAATGTTTGTCACTTTATGTTGTCACTAAAGCATTTAATTGCTTAATGAGAGGTATTGTTTTGGTATAATACGACAACATTTGCAGAAGAGTAGTCCAAGATCATTAAATCAGGAACATATACTGTACAGTATAACATTATCAGGTGATGGAACCTCAGGAAAGGGAGAGACAATGAGCAGGAGGAGTCCTTTGGTTTATCATGTGTCTGATACTATAACTGAGGTGGACGGTGCATGGCACAGCGTCCGGTTGTAATGTGTGAACCACGTCCTTCAACCCTTCTAGTTTATTACCAAGTAGATATACAGAGCATTTCTGCTGAAGGGTAATTACCACTATCCCTGCAGTTGTAGAAGCTACTTGGTGCCAGAAGTGGGTTTTCTGTAGAGAGAGTTCTGGGTGATCCCTGCAGCCTAGTGCCGGGAAGATGTGATGAAGTTACGCCAGGGCAGGTCTGTCCTGAACTGTGTATTGTCTGTAACCAGCTTCTCTTGTAACGTCCTTCAGTTATCTTGGTGATAATGCCTCCACCTGGCCGGGGCCGTTTTCATTTGCAGATTCGCTTCCCATTGTGCGGCGAATGGCGAGAATGTGCAGCTGAGATGGTCTTTTACGCAGGATACCGTTATTTCTCTTGCTCTCATTTCATCTGAAGATCTTGTTGCAGACTACAGGTCTCCGTACTGGCACTGAGCGATGGGGAGAAAGTGGCAGCTACTAATAGACCATGTGTCGTCATATAGGGGTGCCGGCAGTCACATGACTGACACCAGCAACCCGACAAATAGAACGCCGGCAGGGGACGGGGTAATTATTTTACCCCTACCCTAATCCTAACACACCTGGGGTTGCAGCTAGGTCTAGGACTCTGGAGGGTGGTGGCTATGGCTAACCCCCCACCAGCACTCTAGTGCCTAACGCTACCCCACCGGGTCCTAACCCCAAGAGTGGTGCCGCTGCCCTCGGGATGTCTGTGTTCAGTGTTCCGGTGCCAGATTTCCGAGTGGTGTCGGGATTCCGCCGTTGGTCACATGACTGCATCCGCTCTACCTACCTTGTGTATTAATGTGAGACACCCCATCAGCCGTTCCCCACCATCACTCCTGCAGAGCAGGATCCCCCCACGTGTGATAGCTGCACAGTCCCAGTGGATTATTGGAATGTAATGGAGATTACCTCTGACATGTCTATGTAATAGTGTAACACATGGAATCCGTATCGCAGCCAGCAGCGCGAGTAGCCGTATGCTGTGCGCTCTCCTCACATCTGTATCTGCTCTGGACCTGCCCATCATTTGCTCTAGATTGTGGCTCACACTGACACAGCTCCGCACATGACGCCTGTCATATGGAGACTTCCCAACCGTTAGATAAAAGGATATAGACAATGGTTTCCTGTACAGTTCATAGAAATAATGAAAAGACAAACAGTCAGTCCCCGCAGTATGGTGCTGGCACGGTCCTGTGTGTTGTATGTTCCCTTCCTTTACTCACAAAATGCTCAACAATCCACAATGCGTTTAAAAAAAAAAGTAAGTTTTTTAATATAATGTGAATTAAAAGTTTAATTATAGCTTTCAGTGAAATGGCTTACGTGCGACACTGAGCACCACTACTCATATTTACTATCTTACTGATGAGCAGAGTAGTGCCAGCGGCAGAAGGAGGCAGGGAGGGTCCTAGGCTGCCGGTTACGCTGTGGTACGGCCAGTGCTATTTTCCTGTCACATACAGACTCTCCACACCAGACCTGTCTCCTCTATTCTGAACATTTACACCCACATTGCTGCTGCTGCTGTTATTTTTCACACGTTAATAAATCCAGTAAAAGTACATAAAAATAGAGCTAGTAGGGGTCAGTGGCGCCATTCCCACCATTGCTCTGTATAGTGTATTTCTGGTCATATGCAGACCTCGACATATGGTCCGGTCATCAACTGTAATTTATATGCCCTATTTATGCCAGGCACACGTCCCAAACACTGCTACCCACCTGTTCCTGTGTTGTATGCTGGTACACATCCACTAACCTACCCAGGCCTCTCTGATACATCAGATACATACGCTGGTACACATCCAGTAACCTACCCAGGCCTCTCTGATACATCAGATACATACGCTGGTACACATCCAGTAACCTACCCAGGCCTCTCTGATACATCAGATACATACGCTGGTACACATCCAGTAACCTACCCAGGCCTCTCTGATACATCAGATACATACGCTGGTACACATCCAGTAACCTACCCAGGCCTCTCTGATACATCAGATACATACGCTGGTACACATCCAGTAACCTACCCAGCCCTCTCTGATACATCAGATACATACGCTGGTACACATCCAGTAACCTACCCAGGCCTCTCTGATACATCAGATACATACGCTGGTACACATCCAGTAACCTACCCAGGCCTCTCTGCTGCATCAGATACATACGCTGGTACACATCCAGTAACCTACCCAGGCCTCTCTGATACATCAGATACATACGCTGGTACACATCCAGTAACCTACCCAGGCCTCTCTGCTACATCAGATACATATGCTGGTACACATCCACTAACCTACCCAGACCTCTCTGATACATCAGATACATACGCTGGTACACATCCAGTAACCTACCCAGGCCTCTCTGATACATCAGATACATACGCTGGTACACATCCAGTAACCTACCCAGACCTCTCTGATACATCAGATACATACGCTGGTACACATCCACTAACCTACCCAGGCCTCTCTGCTGCATCAGATACATACGCTGGTACACATCCAGTAACCTACCCAGACCTCTCTGATACATCAGATACATACGCTGGTACACATCCACTAACCTACCCAGGCCTCTCTGATACATCAGATACATACGCTGGTACACATCCAGTAACCTACCCAGGCCTCTCTGATACATCAGATACATACGCTGGTACACATCCAGTAACCTACCCAGGCCTCTCTGATACATCAGATACATACGCTGGTACACATCCACTAACCTACCCAGCCCTCTCTGATACATCAGATACATACGCTGGTACACATCCAGTAACCTACCCAGCCCTCTCTGATACATCAGATACATACGCTGGTACACATCCACTAACCTACCCAGGCCTCTCTGATACATCAGATACATACGCTGGTACACATCCAGTAACCTACCCAGGCCTCTCTGATACATCAGATACATACGCTGGTACACATCCAGTAACCTACCCAGGCCTCTCTGATACATCAGATACATACGCTGGTACACATCCAGTAACCTACCCAGGCCTCTCTGATACATCAGATACATACGCTGGTACACATCCAGTAACCTACCCAGGCCTCTCTGATACATCAGATACATACGCTGGTACACATCCACTAACCTACCCAGGCCTCTCTGATACATCAGATACATACGCTGGTACACATCCACTAACCTACCCAGGCCTCTCTGATACATCAGATACATACGCTGGTACACATCCAGTAACCTACCCAGGCCTCTCTGATACATCAGATACATACGCTGGTACACATCCAGTAACCTACCCAGGCCTCTCTGATACATCAGATACATACGCTGGTACACATCCACTAACCTACCCAGGCCTCTCTGATACATCAGATACATACGCTGGTACACATCCAGTAACCTACCCAGGCCTCTCTGATACATCAGATACATACGCTGGTACACATCCACTAACCTACCCAGGCCTCTCTGATACATCAGATACATACGCTGGTACACATCCAGTAACCTACCCAGGCCTCTCTGATACATCAGATACATACGCTGGTACACATCCACTAACCTACCCAGGCCTCTCTGATACATCAGATACATACGCTGGTACACATCCAGTAACCTACCCAGGCCTCTCTGATACATCAGATACATACGCTGGTACACATCCAGTAACCTACCCAGGCCTCTCTGATACATCAGATACATACGCTGGTACACATCCACTAACCTACCCAGGCCTCTCTGATGTATCAGATACATACGCTGGTACACATCCAGTAACCTACCCAGGCCTCTCTGATACATCAGATACATACGCTGGTACACATCCAGTAACCTACCCAGGCCTCTCTGATACATCAGATACATACGCTGGTACACATCCAGTAACCTACCCAGGCCTCTCTGATACATCAGATACATACGCTGGTACACATCCACTAACCTACCCAGGCCTCTCTGATACATCAGATACATACGCTGGTACACATCCACTAACCTACCCAGGCCTCTCTGATACATCAGATACATACGCTGGTACACATCCACTAACCTACCCAGGCCTCTCTGATACATCAGATACATACGCTGGTACACATCCACTAACCTACCCAGGCCTCTCTGATACATCAGATACATACGCTGGTACACATCCAGTAACCTACCCAGGCCTCTCTGATACATCAGATACATACGCTGGTACACATCCACTAACCTACCCAGGCCTCTCTGATACATCAGATACATACGCTGGTACACATCCAGTAACCTACCCAGGCCTCTCTGCTACATCAGATACATACGCTGGTACACATCCAGTAACCTACCCAGCCCTCTCTGATACATCAGATACATACGCTGGTACACATCCACTAACCTACCCAGGCCTCTCTGATACATCAGATACATACGCTGGTACACATCCAGTAACCTACCCAGGCCTCTCTGATACATCAGATACATACGCTGGTACACATCCAGTAACCTACCCAGGCCTCTCTGATACATCAGATACATACGCTGGTACACATCCACTAACCTACCCAGGCCTCTCTGATACATCAGATACATACGCTGGTACACATCCAGTAACCTACCCAGGCCTCTCTGATACATCAGATACATACGCTGGTACACATCCACTAACCTACCCAGGCCTCTCTGATACATCAGATACATACGCTGGTACACATCCAGTAACCTACCCAGGCCTCTCTGATACATCAGATACATACGCTGGTACACATCCACTAACCTACCCAGGCCTCTCTGATACATCAGATACATACGCTGGTACACATCCACTAACCTACCCAGGCCTCTCTGATACATCAGATACATACGCTGGTACACATCCAGTAACCTACCCAGGCCTCTCTGCTACATCAGATACATACGCTGGTACACATCCAGTAACCTACCCAGGCCTCTCTGATGCATCAGATACATACGCTGGTACACATCCAGTAACCTACCCAGGCCTCTCTGATACATCAGATACATACGCTGGTACACATCCAGTAACCTACCCAGGCCTCTCTGATACATCAGATACATACGCTGGTACACATCCAGTAACCTACCCAGGCCTCTCTGATGCATCAGATACATACGCTGGTACACATACACTAACCTACCCAGGCCTCTCTGATACATCAGATACATACGCTGGTACACATCCAGTAACCTACCCAGGCCTCTCTGATACATCAGATACATACGCTGGTACACATCCAGTAACCTACCCAGGCCTCTCTGATACATCAGATACATACGCTGGTACACATCCAGTAACCTACCCAGCCCTCTCTGATACATCAGATACATACGCTGGTACACATCCAGTAACCTACCCAGGCCTCTCTGATACATCAGATACATACGCTGGTACACATCCAGTAACCTACCCAGACCTCTCTGATACATCAGATACATACGCTGGTACACATCCAGTAACCTACCCAGGCCTCTCTGATACATCAGATACATACGCTGGTACACATCCAGTAACCTACCCAGGCCTCTCTGATACATCAGATACATACGCTGGTACACATCCAGTAACCTACCCAGGCCTCTCTGATACATCAGATACATACGCTGGTACACATCCAGTAACCTACCCAGGCCTCTCTGATACATCAGATACATACGCTGGTACACATCCAGTAACCTACCCAGGCCTCTCTGCTACATCAGATACATACGCTGGTACACATCCAGTAACCTACCCAGGCCTCTCTGATACATCAGATACATACGCTGGTACACATCCAGTAACCTACCCAGACCTCTCTGCTACATCAGATACATACGCTGGTACACATCCAGTAACCTACCCAGGCCTCTCTGCTACATCAGATACATACGCTGGTACACATCCAGTAACCTACCCAGGCCTCTCTGATACATCAGATACATACGCTGGTACACATCCAGTAACCTACCCCGGCCTCTCTGATACATCAGATACATACGCTGGTACACATCCAGTAACCTACCCAGGCCTCTCTGATACATCAGATACATACGCTGGTACACATCCAGTAACCTACCCAGGCCTCTCTGCTACATCAGATACATACGCTGGTACACATCCAGTAACCTACCCAGGCCTCTCTGATACATCAGATACATACGCTGGTACACATCCAGTAACCTACCCCGGCCTCTCTGATACATCAGATACATACGCTGGTACACATCCAGTAACCTACCCAGGCCTCTCTGATACATCAGATACATACGCTGGTACACATCCAGTAACCTACCCAGCCCTCTCTGATACATCAGATACATACGCTGGTACACATCCACTAACCTACCCAGGCCTCTCTGCTGCATCAGATACATACGCTGGTACACATCCAGTAACCTACCCAGGCCTCTCTGATACATCAGATACATACGCTGGTACACATCCAGTAACCTACCCAGGCCTCTCTGATACATCAGATACATACGCTGGTACACATCCACTAACCTACCCAGGCCTCTCTGATACATCAGATACATACGCTGGTACACATCCACTAACCTACCCAGCCCTCTCTGATACATCAGATACATACGCTGGTACACATCCAGTAACCTACCCAGGCCTCTCTGATACATCAGATACATACGCTGGTACACATCCAGTAACCTACCCAGGCCTCTCTGATACATCAGATACATACGCTGGTACACATCCACTAACCTACCCAGCCCTCTCTGATACATCAGATACATACGCTGGTACACATCCAGTAACCTACCCAGGCCTCTCTGATACATCAGATACATACGCTGGTACACATCCAGTAACCTACCCAGGCCTCTCTGATACATCAGATACATACGCTGGTACACATCCACTAACCTACCCAGGCCTCTCTGATACATCAGATACATACGCTGGTACACATCCACTAACCTACCCAGGCCTCTCTGATACATCAGATACATACGCTGGTACACATCCAGTAACCTACCCAGGCCTCTCTGATACATCAGATACATACGCTGGTACACATCCAGTAACCTACCCAGGCCTCTCTGATACATCAGATAGATACGCTGGTACACATCCACTAACCTACCCAGGCCTCTCTGATACATCAGATACATACGCTGGTACACATCCACTAACCTACCCAGGCCTCTCTGATACATCAGATACATACGCTGGTACACATCCAGTAACCTACCCAGACCTCTCTGATGCATCAGATACATACGCTGGTACACATCCACTAACCTACCCAGGCCTCTCTGATACATCAGATACATACGCTGGTACACATCCAGTAACCTACCCAGGCCTCTCTGATACATCAGATACATACGCTGGTACACATCCAGTAACCTACCCAGACCTCTCTGATACATCAGATACATACGCTGGTACACATCCACTAACCTACCCAGGCCTCTCTGGTACATCAGATACATACGCTGGTACACATCCAGTAACCTACCCAGGCCTCTCTGCTGCATCAGATACATACGCTGGTACACATCCAGTAACCTACCCAGGCCTCTCTGATACATCAGATACATACGCTGGTACACATCCACTAACCTACCCAGCCCTCTCTGATACATCAGATACATACGCTGGTACACATCCAGTAACCTACCCAGGCCTCTCTGCTACATCAGATACATACGCTGGTACACATCCAGTAACCTACCCAGGCCTCTCTGCTGCATCAGATACATACGCTGGTACACATCCAGTAACCTACCCAGGCCTCTCTGATACATCAGATACATACACTGGTACACATCCAGTAACCTACCCAGCCCTCTCTGATACATCAGATACATACGCTGGTACACATCCAGTAACCTACCCAGGCCTCTCTGCTGCATCAGATACATACGCTGGTACACATCCAGTAACCTACCCAGGCCTCTCTGATACATCAGATACATACGCTGGTACACATCCACTAACCTACCCAGCCCTCTCTGATACATCAGATACATACGCTGGTACACATCCACTAACCTACCCAGCCCTCTCTGCTGCATCAGATACATACGCTGGTACACATCCACTAACCTACCCAGGCCTCTCTGATACATCAGATACATACGCTGGTACACATCCAGTAACCTACCCAGGCCTCTCTGCTACATCAGATACATACGCTGGTACACATCCAGTAACCTACCCAGCCCTCTCTGATACATCAGATACATACGCTGGTACACATCCACTAACCTACCCAGACCTCTCTGATACATCAGATACATACGCTGGTACACATCCAGTAACCTACCCAGGCCTCTCTGATGCATCAGATACATACGCTGGTACACATCCAGTAACCTACCCAGCCCTCTCTGATACATCAGATACATACGCTGGTACACATCCACTAACCTACCCAGCCCTCTCTGATACATCAGATACATACGCTGGTACACATCCAGTAACCTACCCAGGCCTCTCTGATACATCAGATACATACGCTGGTACACATCCAGTAACCTACCCAGGCCTCTCTGCTACATCAGATACATACGCTGGTACACATCCACTAACCTACCCAGGCCTCTCTGATACATCAGATACATACGCTGGTACACATCCAGTAACCTACCCAGGCCTCTCTGATACATCAGATACATACGCTGGTACACATCCACTAACCTACCCAGGCCTCTCTGATACATCAGATACATACGCTGGTACACATCCAGTAACCTACCCAGGCCTCTCTGGTACATCAGATACATACGCTGGTACACATCCAGTAACCTACCCAGCCCTCTCTGATACATCAGATACATACGCTGGTACACATCCAGTAACCTACCCAGGCCTCTCTGATACATCAGATACATACGCTGGTACACATCCAGTAACCTACCCAGGCCTCTCTGCTACATCAGATACATACGCTGGTACACATCCACTAACCTACCCAGGCCTCTCTGATACATCAGATACATACGCTGGTACACATCCAGTAACCTACCCAGGCCTCTCTGATACATCAGATACATACGCTGGTACACATCCACTAACCTACCCAGGCCTCTCTGATACATCAGATACATACGCTGGTACACATCCAGTAACCTACCCAGGCCTCTCTGGTACATCAGATACATACGCTGGTACACATCCAGTAACCTACCCAGCCCTCTCTGATACATCAGATACATATACGCTGGTACACATCCACTAACCTACCCAGGCCTCTCTGATGCATCAGATACATACGCTGGTACACATCCAGTAACCTACCCAGGCCTCTCTGATACATCAGATACATACGCTGGTACACATCCACTAACCTACCCAGGCCTCTCTGCTACATCAGATACATACGCTGGTACACATCCACTAACCTACCCAGGCCTCTCTGATACATCAGGTACATACGCTGGTACACATCCAGTAACCTACCCAGGCCTCTCTGCTACATCAGATACATACGCTGGTACACATCCAGTAACCTACCCAGGCCTCTCTGATACATCAGATACATACGCTGGTACACATCCACTAACCTACCCAGGCCTCTCTGATACATCAGATACATACGCTGGTACACATCCAGTAACCTACCCAGGCCTCTCTGGTACATCAGATACATACGCTGGTACACATCCAGTAACCTACCCAGGCCTCTCTGATACATCAGATACATACGCTGGTACACATCCAGTAACCTACCCAGGCCTCTCTGATACATCAGATACATACGCTGGTACACATCCACTAACCTACCCAGGCCTCTCTGCTGCATCAGATACATACGCTGGTACACATCCACTAACCTACCCAGCCCTCTCTGATACATCAGATACATACGCTGGTACACATCCAGTAACCTACCCAGGCCTCTCTGATACATCAGATACATACGCTGGTACACATCCAGTAACCTACCCAGGCCTCTCTGATACATCAGATACATACGCTGGTACACATCCAGTAACCTACCCAGGCCTCTCTGATACATCAGATACATACGCTGGTACACATCCAGTAACCTATCCAGACCTCTCTGATGCATCAGATACATACGCTGGTACACATCCAGTAACCTACCCAGGCCTCTCTGATACATCAGATACATACGCTGGTACACATCCAGTAACCTACCCAGGCCTCTCTGATACATCAGATACATACGCTGGTACACATCCAGTAACCTACCCAGGCCTCTTTGATACATCAGATACATACGCTGGTACACATCCACTAACCTACCCAGGCCTCTCTGATACATCAGATACATACGCTGGTACACATCCAGTAACCTACCCAGGCCTCTCTGATACATCAGATACATACGCTGGTACACATCCAGTAACCTACCCAGGCCTCTCTGATACATCAGATACATACGCTGGTACACATCCAGTAACCTACCCAGGCCTCTCTGATACATCAGATACATACGCTGGTACACATCCACTAACCTACCCAGGCCTCTCTGATATATCAGATACATACGCTGGTACACATCCAGTAACCTACCCAGGACTCTCTGATACATCAGATACATACGCTGGTACACATCCAGTAACCTACCCAGGCCTCTCTGATACATCAGATACATACGCTGGTACACATCCACTAACCTACCCAGGCCTCTCTGATACATCAGATACATACGCTGGTACACATCCAGTAACCTACCCAGGCCTCTCTGCTACATCAGATACATACGCTGGTACACATCCAGTAACCTACCCAGCCCTCTCTGATACATCAGATACATACGCTGGTACACATCCACTAACCTACCCAGCCCTCTCTGATACATCAGATACATACGCTGGTACACATCCAGTAACCTACCCAGGCCTCTCTGATACATCAGATACATACGCTGGTACACATCCAGTAACCTACCCAGGCCTCTCTGCTACATCAGATACATACGCTGGTACACATCCAGTAACCTACCCAGCCCTCTCTGATACATCAGATACATACGCTGGTACACATCCACTAACCTACCCAGGCCTCTCTGATACATCAGATACATACGCTGGTACACATCCAGTAACCTACCCAGCCCTCTCTGATACATCAGATACATACGCTGGTACACATCCAGTAACCTACCCAGCCCTCTCTGATACATCAGATACATACGCTGGTACACATCCAGTAACCTACCCAGGCCTCTCTGATACATCAGATACATACGCTGGTACACATCCAGTAACCTACCCAGGCCTCTCTGATACATCAGATACATACGCTGGTACACATCCACTAACCTACCCAGACCTCTCTGATACATCAGATACATACGCTGGTACACATCCAGTAACCTACCCAGGCCTCTCTGATACATCAGATACATACGCTGGTACACATCCACTAACCTACCCAGGCCTCTCTGATACATCAGATACATACGCTGGTACACATCCAGTAACCTACCCAGGCCTCTCTGATACATCAGATACATACGCTGGTACACATCCAGTAACCTACCCAGCCCTCTCTGATACATCAGATACATACGCTGGTACACATCCAGTAACCTACCCAGGCCTCTCTGATACATCAGATACATACGCTGGTACACATCCACTAACCTACCCAGCCCTCTCTGATACATCAGATACATACGCTGGTACACATCCACTAACCTACCCAGGCCTCTCTGATACATCAGATACATACGCTGGTACACATCCACTAACCTACCCAGGCCTCTCTGATGCATCAGATACATACGCTGGTACACATCCACTAACCTACCCAGGCCTCTCTGATGCATCAGATACATACGCTGGTACACATCCACTAACCTACCCAGGCCTCTCTGATACATCAGATACATACGCTGGTACACATCCAGTAACCTACCCAGGCCTCTCTGATACATCAGATACATACGCTGGTACACATCCAGTAACCTACCCAGGCCTCTCTGCTACATCAGATACATATGCTGGTACACATCCAGTAACCTACCCAGGCCTCTCTGATACATCAGATACATACGCTGGTACACATCCACTAACCTACCCAGGCCTCTCTGCTACATCAGATACATACGCTGGTACACATCCACTAACCTACCCAGGCCTCTCTGATACATCAGATACATACGCTGGTACACATCCAGTAACCTACCCAGCCCTCTCTGATACATCAGATACATACGCTGGTACACATCCACTAACCTACCCAGGCCTCTCTGATACATCAGATACATACGCTGGTACACATCCAGTAACCTACCCAGACCTCTCTGATACATCAGATACATACGCTGGTACACATCCAGTAACCTACCCAGACCTCTCTGATACATCAGATACATACGCTGGTACACATCCAGTAACCTACCCAGACCTCTCTGATACATCAGATACATACGCTGGTACACATCCAGTAACCTACCCAGGCCTCTCTGATACATCAGATACATACGCTGGTACACATCCACTAACCTACCCAGGCCTCTCTGATACATCAGATACATACGCTGGTACACATCCAGTAACCTACCCAGGCCTCTCTGATACATCAGATACATACGCTGGTACACATCCACTAACCTACCCAGACCTCTCTGCTGCATCAGATACATACGCTGGTACACATCCAGTAACCTACCCAGGCCTCTCTGATACATCAGATACATACGCTGGTACACATCCAGTAACCTACCCAGGCCTCTCTGATGTATCAGATACATACGCTGGTACACATCCAGTAACCTACCCAGGCCTCTCTGATACATCAGATACATACGCTGGTACACATCCAGTAACCTACCCAGGCCTCTCTGATACATCAGATACATACGCTGGTACACGTCCAGTAACCTACCCAGCCCTCTCTGCTGCATCAGATACATACGCTGGTACACATCCAGTAACCTACCCAGGCCTCTCTGCTACATCAGATACATACGCTGGTACACATCCAGTAACCTACCCAGACCTCTCTGATACATCAGATACATACGCTGGTACACATCCACTAACCTACCCAGGCCTCTCTGATACATCAGATACATACGCTGGTACACATCCACTAACCTACCCAGGCCTCTCTGATACATCAGATACATACGCTGGTACACATCCAGTAACCTACCCAGACCTCTCTGATACATCAGATACATACGCTGGTACACATCCAGTAACCTACCCAGGCCTCTCTGCTACATCAGATACATACGCTGGTACACATCCAGTAACCTACCCAGACCTCTCTGATACATCAGATACATACGCTGGTACACATCCACTAACCTACCCAGGCCTCTCTGATACATCAGATACATACGCTGGTACACATCCAGTAACCTACCCAGGCCTCTCTGCTACATCAGATACATACGCTGGTACACATCCAGTAACCTACCCAGGCCTCTCTGATACATCAGATACATACGCTGGTACACATCCAGTAACCTACCCAGGCCTCTCTGATACATCAGATACATACGCTGGTACACATCCAGTAACCTACCCAGGCCTCTCTGATACATCAGATACATACGCTGGTACACATCCAGTAACCTACCCAGACCTCTCTGATACATCAGATACATACGCTGGTACACATCCAGTAACCTACCCAGGCCTCTCTGATACATCAGATACATACGCTGGTACACATCCAGTAACCTACCCAGCCCTCTCTGATACATCAGATACATACGCTGGTACACATCCACTAACCTACCCAGGCCTCTCTGATACATCAGATACATACGCTGGTACACATCCACTAACCTACCCAGCCCTCTCTGATACATCAGATACATACGCTGGTACACATCCAGTAACCTACCCAGACCTCTCTGATACATCAGATACATACGCTGGTACACATCCAGTAACCTACCCAGGCCTCTCTGATACATGAGATACATACGCTGGTACACATCCAGTAACCTACCCAGGCCTCTCTGCTACATCAGATACATACGCTGGTACACATCCAGTAACCTACCCAGGCCTCTCTGATACATCAGATACATACGCTGGTACACATACACTAACCTACCTAGGCCTCTCTGCTGCATCAGATACATACGCTGGTACACATCCAGTAACCTACCCAGGCCTCTCTGATACATGAGATACATACGCTGGTACACATCCAGTAACCTACCCAGGCCTCTCTGCTACATCAGATACATACGCTGGTACACATCCAGTAACCTACCCAGGCCTCTCTGCTACATCAGATACATACGCTGGTACACATCCACTAACCTACCCAGGCCTCTCTGATACATCAGATACATACGCTGGTACACATCCAGTAACCTACCCAGCCCTCTCTGATACATCAGATACATACGCTGGTACACATCCACTAACCTACCCAGGCCTCTCTGATACATGAGATACATACGCTGGTACACATCCAGTAACCTACCCAGGCCTCTCTGCTACATCAGATACATACGCTGGTACACATCCAGTAACCTACCCAGGCCTCTCTGCTACATCAGATACATACGCTGGTACACATCCAGTAACCTACCCAGGCCTCTCTGCTACATCAGATACATACGCTGGTACACATCCACTAACCTACCCAGGCCTCTCTGATACATCAGATACATACGCTGGTACACATCCAGTAACCTACCCAGCCCTCTCTGATACATCAGATACATACGCTGGTACACATCCAGTAACCTACCCAGACCTCTCTGATACATCAGATACATACGCTGGTACACATCCAGTAACCTACCCAGCCCTCTCTGATACATCAGATACATACGCTGGTACACATCCAGTAACCTACCCAGGCCTCTCTGATACATCAGATACATACGCTGGTACACATCCACTAACCTACCCAGGCCTCTCTGATACATCAGATACATACGCTGGTACACATCCACTAACCTACCCAGACCTCTCTGATACATCAGATACATACGCTGGTACACATCCAGTAACCTACCCAGACCTCTCTGATACATCAGATACATACGCTGGTACACATCCACTAACCTACCCAGGCCTCTCTGATACATCAGATACATACGCTGGTACACATCCACTAACCTACCCAGGCCTCTCTGATGCATCAGATACATACGCTGGTACACATCCAGTAACCTACCCAGGCCTCTCTGATACATCAGATACATACGCTGGTACACATCCACTAACCTACCCAGGCCTCTCTGATGCATCAGATACATACGCTGGTACACATCCACTAACCTACCCAGGCCTCTCTGCTGCATCAGATACATACGCTGGTACACATCCAGTAACCTACCCAGGCCTCTCTGATACATCAGATACATACGCTGGTACACATCCAGTAACCTACCCAGGCCTCTCTGATACATCAGATACATACGCTGGTACACATCCAGTAACCTACCCAGGCCTCTCTGATACATCAGATACATACGCTGGTACACATCCAGTAACCTACCCAGGCCTCTCTGATACATCAGATACATACGCTGGTACACATCCAGTAACCTACCCAGACCTCTCTGCTGCATCAGATACATACGCTGGTACACATCCAGTAACCTACCCAGGCCTCTCTGATACATCAGATACATACGCTGGTACACATCCAGTAACCTACCCAGGCCTCTCTGATACATCAGATACATACGCTGGTACACATCCAGTAACCTACCCAGGCCTCTCTGATACATCAGATACATACGCTGGTACACATCCACTAACCTACCCAGGCCTCTCTGATACATCAGATACATACGCTGGTACACATCCAGTAACCTACCCAGACCTCTCTGCTGCATCAGATACATACGCTGGTACACATCCAGTAACCTACCCAGGCCTCTCTGATACATCAGATACATACGCTGGTACACATCCACTAACCTACCCAGGCCTCTCTGCTACATCAGATACATACGCTGGTACACATCCAGTAACCTACCCAGGCCTCTCTGCTACATCAGATACATACGCTGGTACACATCCACTAACCTACCCAGGCCTCTCTGATACATCAGATACATACGCTGGTACACATCCAGTAACCTACCCAGGCCTCTCTGATACATCAGATACATACGCTGGTACACATCCAGTAACCTACCCAGGCCTCTCTGATACATCAGATACATACGCTGGTACACATCCAGTAACCTACCCAGGCCTCTCTGATACATCAGATACATACGCTGGTACACATCCACTAACCTACCCAGGCCTCTCTGATACATCAGATACATACGCTGGTACACATCCAGTAACCTACCCAGCCCTCTCTGATACATCAGATACATACGCTGGTACACATCCAGTAACCTACCCAGACCTCTCTGATGCATCAGATACATACGCTGGTACACATCCCCACTAACCTACCCAGGCCTCTCTGGTGCATCAGATACATACGCTGGTACACATCCAGTAACCTATCCAGGCCTCTCTGATGCATCAGATACATACGCTGGTACACATCCAGTAACCTACCCAGGCCTCTCTGATGTATCAGATACATACGCTGGTACACATCCAGTAACCTACCAGGCCTCTCTGATACATCAGATACATACGCTGGTACACATCCAGTAACCTACCCAGGCCTCTCTGATACATCAGATACATACGCTGGTACACATCCACTAACCTACCCAGCCCTCTCTGATACATCAGATACATACGCTGGTACACATCCAGTAACCTACCCAGCCTCTCTGATACATCAGATACATACGATGGTACACATCCAGTAACCTACCCAGGCCTCTCTGATACATCAGATACATACGCTGGTACACATCCAGTAACCTACCCAGGCCTCTCTGCTACATCAGATACATACGCTGGTACACATCCAGTAACCTACCCAGGCCTCTCTGATACATCAGATACATACGCTGGTACACATCCAGTAACCTACCCCGGCCTCTCTGATACATCAGATACATACGCTGGTACACATCCAGTAACCTACCCAGGCCTCTCTGATACATCAGATACATACGCTGGTACACATCCAGTAACCTACCCAGGCCTCTCTGCTGCATCAGATACATACGCTGGTACACATCCAGTAACCTACCCAGGCCTCTCTGATACATCAGATACATACGCTGGTACACATCCAGTAACCTACCCAGGCCTCTCTGCTACATCAGATACATACGCTGGTACACATCCAGTAACCTACCCAGGCCTCTCTGATACATCAGATACATACGCTGGTACACATCCAGTAACCTACCCCGGCCTCTCTGATACATCAGATACATACGCTGGTACACATCCAGTAACCTACCCAGGCCTCTCTGATACATCAGATACATACGCTGGTACACATCCAGTAACCTACCCAGGCCTCTCTGCTGCATCAGATACATACGCTGGTACACATCCAGTAACCTACCCAGGCCTCTCTGATACATCAGATACATACGCTGGTACACATCCAGTAACCTACCCAGGCCTCTCTGATGGTATCAGATACATACGCTGGTACACATCCAGTAACCTACCCAGGCCTCTCTAGTGCATCAGATACATACGCTGGTACACATCCAGTAACCTACCCAGGCCTCTCTGATACATCAGATACATACGCTGGTACACATCCAGTAACCTACCCAGGCCTCTCTGATGCATCAGATACATACGCTGGTACACATCCAGTAACCTACCCAGGCCTCTCTGATACATCAGATACATACGCTGGTACACATCCACTAACCTACCCAGCCCTCTCTGATACATCAGATACATACGCTGGTACACATCCAGTAACCTACCCAGGCCTCTCTGCTACATCAGATACATACGCTGGTACACATCCAGTAACCTACCCAGACCTCTCTGATACATCAGATGCATACGCTGGTACACATCCAGTAACCTACCCAGCCCTCTCTGATACATCAGATACATACGCTGGTACACATCCACTAACCTACCCAGGCCTCTCTGGTGCATCAGATACATACGCTGGTACACATCCACTAACCTACCCAGGCCTCTCTGATACATCAGATACATACGCTGGTACACATCCACTAACCTACCCAGGCCTCTCTGATACATCAGATACATACGCTGGTACACATCCAGTAACCTACCCAGACCTCTCATGCATCAGATACATACGCTGGTACACATCCAGTAACCTACCCAGACCTCTCTGATACATCAGATACATACGCTGGTACACATCCAGTAACCTACCCAGGCCTCTCTGATACATCAGATACATACGCTGGTACACATCCAGTAACCTACCCAGGCCTCTCTGATACATCAGATACATACGCTGGTACACATCCAGTAACCTACCCAGGCCTCTCTGATACATCAGATACATACGCTGGTACACATCCAGTAACCTACCCAGGCCTCTCTGATACATCAGATACATACGCTGGTACACATCCAGTAACCTACCCAGACCTCTCTGCTGCATCAGATACATACGCTGGTACACATCCAGTAACCTACCCAGGCCTCTCTGATACATCAGATACATACGCTGGTACACATCCAGTAACCTACCCAGGCCTCTCTGATACATCAGATACATACGCTGGTACACATCCAGTAACCTACCCAGGCCTCTCTGATACATCAGATACATACGCTGGTACACATCCACTAACCTACCCAGGCCTCTCTGATACATCAGATACATACGCTGGTACACATCCAGTAACCTACCCAGACCTCTCTGCTGCATCAGATACATACGCTGGTACACATCCAGTAACCTACCCAGGCCTCTCTGATACATCAGATACATACGCTGGTACACATCCACTAACCTACCCAGGCCTCTCTGATACATCAGATACATACGCTGGTACACATCCAGTAACCTACCCAGGCCTCTCTGATACATCAGATACATACGCTGGTACACATCCACTAACCTACCCAGGCCTCTCTGATACATCAGATACATACGCTGGTACACATCCAGTAACCTACCCAGCCCTCTCTGATACATCAGATACATACGCTGGTACACATCCAGTAACCTACCCAGACCTCTCTGATGCATCAGATACATACGCTGGTACACATCCACTAACCTACCCAGGCCTCTCTGATACATCAGATACATACGCTGGTACACATCCAGTAACCTACCCAGGCCTCTCTGATACATCAGATACATACGCTGGTACACATCCACTAACCTACCCAGGCCTCTCTGATACATCAGATACATACGCTGGTACACATCCAGTAACCTACCCAGCCCTCTCTGATACATCAGATACATACGCTGGTACACATCCAGTAACCTACCCAGGCCTCTCTGGTGCATCAGATACATACGCTGGTACACATCCAGTAACCTATCCAGGCCTCTCTGATGCATCAGATACATACGCTGGTACACATCCAGTAACCTACCCAGGCCTCTCTGATGTATCAGATACATACGCTGGTACACATCCAGTAACCTACCCAGGCCTCTCTGATACATCAGATACATACGCTGGTACACATCCAGTAACCTACCCAGGCCTCTCTGATACATCAGATACATACGCTGGTACACATCCACTAACCTACCCAGCCCTCTCTGATACATCAGATACATACGCTGGTACACATCCAGTAACCTACCCAGCCCTCTCTGATACATCAGATACATACGCTGGTACACATCCAGTAACCTACCCAGGCCTCTCTGATACATCAGATACATACGCTGGTACACATCCAGTAACCTACCCAGGCCTCTCTGCTACATCAGATACATACGCTGGTACACATCCAGTAACCTACCCAGGCCTCTCTGATACATCAGATACATACGCTGGTACACATCCAGTAACCTACCCCGGCCTCTCTGATACATCAGATACATACGCTGGTACACATCCAGTAACCTACCCAGGCCTCTCTGATACATCAGATACATACGCTGGTACACATCCAGTAACCTACCCAGGCCTCTCTGCTGCATCAGATACATACGCTGGTACACATCCAGTAACCTACCCAGGCCTCTCTGATACATCAGATACATACGCTGGTACACATCCAGTAACCTACCCAGGCCTCTCTGCTACATCAGATACATACGCTGGTACACATCCAGTAACCTACCCAGGCCTCTCTGATACATCAGATACATACGCTGGTACACATCCAGTAACCTACCCCGGCCTCTCTGATACATCAGATACATACGCTGGTACACATCCAGTAACCTACCCAGGCCTCTCTGATACATCAGATACATACGCTGGTACACATCCAGTAACCTACCCAGGCCTCTCTGCTGCATCAGATACATACGCTGGTACACATCCACTAACCTACCCAGGCCTCTCTGATACATCAGATACATACGCTGGTACACATCCAGTAACCTACCCAGGCCTCTCTGATACATCAGATACATACGCTGGTACACATCCAGTAACCTACCCAGGCCTCTCTGATGTATCAGATACATACGCTGGTACACATCCAGTAACCTACCCAGGCCTCTCTAGTGCATCAGATACATACGCTGGTACACATCCAGTAACCTACCCAGGCCTCTCTGATACATCAGATACATACGCTGGTACACATCCAGTAACCTACCCAGGCCTCTCTAGTGCATCAGATACATACGCTGGTACACATCCAGTAACCTACCCAGACCTCTCTGATACATCAGATGCATACGCTGGTACACATCCACTAACCTACCCAGGCCTCTCTGGTGCATCAGATACATACGCTGGTACACATCCACTAACCTACCCAGGCCTCTCTGATACATCAGATACATACGCTGGTACACATCCACTAACCTACCCAGACCTCTCATGCATCAGATACATACGCTGGTACACATCCAGTAACCTACCCAGACCTCTCTGATACATCAGATACATACGCTGGTACACATCCAGTAACCTACCCAGGCCTCTCTGGTGCATCAGATACATACGCTGGTACACATCCAGTAACCTACCCAGGCCTCTCTGCTGCATCAGATACATACGCTGGTACACATCCACTAACCTACCCAGACCTCTCATGCATCAGATACATACGCTGGTACACATCCACTAACCTACCCAGGCCTCTCTGATACATCAGATACATACGCTGGTACACATCCAGTAACCTACCCAGCCCTCTCTGATACATCAGATACATACGCTGGTACACATCCAGTAACCTACCCAGACCTCTCTGATGCATCAGATACATACGCTGGTACACATCCACTAACCTACCCAGGCCTCTCTGATACATCAGATACATACGCTGGTACACATCCAGTAACCTACCCAGGCCTCTCTGATACATCAGATACATACGCTGGTACACATCCACTAACCTACCCAGGCCTCTCTGATACATCAGATACATACGCTGGTACACATCCAGTAACCTACCCAGCCCTCTCTGATACATCAGATACATACGCTGGTACACATCCAGTAACCTACCCAGGCCTCTCTGGTGCATCAGATACATACGCTGGTACACATCCAGTAACCTATCCAGGCCTCTCTGATGCATCAGATACATACGCTGGTACACATCCAGTAACCTACCCAGGCCTCTCTGATGTATCAGATACATACGCTGGTACACATCCAGTAACCTACCCAGGCCTCTCTGATACATCAGATACATACGCTGGTACACATCCAGTAACCTACCCAGGCCTCTCTGATACATCAGATACATACGCTGGTACACATCCACTAACCTACCCAGCCCTCTCTGATACATCAGATACATACGCTGGTACACATCCAGTAACCTACCCAGCCCTCTCTGATACATCAGATACATACGCTGGTACACATCCAGTAACCTACCCAGGCCTCTCTGATACATCAGATACATACGCTGGTACACATCCAGTAACCTACCCAGGCCTCTCTGCTACATCAGATACATACGCTGGTACACATCCAGTAACCTACCCAGGCCTCTCTGATACATCAGATACATACGCTGGTACACATCCAGTAACCTACCCCGGCCTCTCTGATACATCAGATACATACGCTGGTACACATCCAGTAACCTACCCAGGCCTCTCTGATACATCAGATACATACGCTGGTACACATCCAGTAACCTACCCAGGCCTCTGCTGCATCAGATACATACGCTGGTACACATCCAGTAACCTACCCAGGCCTCTCTGATACATCAGATACATACGCTGGTACACATCCAGTAACCTACCCAGGCCTCTCTGCTACATCAGATACATACGCTGGTACACATCCAGTAACCTACCCAGGCCTCTCTGATACATCAGATACATACGCTGGTACACATCCAGTAACCTACCCCGGCCTCTCTGATACATCAGATACATACGCTGGTACACATCCAGTAACCTACCCAGGCCTCTCTGATACATCAGATACATACGCTGGTACACATCCAGTAACCTACCCAGGCCTCTCTGCTGCATCAGATACATACGCTGGTACACATCCACTAACCTACCCAGGCCTCTCTGATACATCAGATACATACGCTGGTACACATCCAGTAACCTACCCAGGCCTCTCTGATACATCAGATACATACGCTGGTACACATCCAGTAACCTACCCAGGCCTCTCTGATGTATCAGATACATACGCTGGTACACATCCAGTAACCTACCCAGGCCTCTCTAGTGCATCAGATACATACGCTGGTACACATCCAGTAACCTACCCAGGCCTCTCTGATACATCAGATACATACGCTGGTACACATCCAGTAACCTACCCAGGCCTCTCTAGTGCATCAGATACATACGCTGGTACACATCCAGTAACCTACCCAGACCTCTCTGATACATCAGATGCATACGCTGGTACACATCCACTAACCTACCCAGGCCTCTCTGGTGCATCAGATACATACGCTGGTACACATCCACTAACCTACCCAGGCCTCTCTGATACATCAGATACATACGCTGGTACACATCCACTAACCTACCCAGACCTCTCATGCATCAGATACATACGCTGGTACACATCCAGTAACCTACCCAGACCTCTCTGATACATCAGATACATACGCTGGTACACATCCAGTAACCTACCCAGCCCTCTCTGGTGCATCAGATACATACGCTGGTACACATCCAGTAACCTACCCAGGCCTCTCTGGTGCATCAGATACATACGCTGGTACACATCCAGTAACCTACCCAGGCCTCTCTGCTGCATCAGATACATACGCTGGTACACATCCAGTAACCTACCCAGGCCTCTCTGCTGCATCAGATACATACGCTGGTACACATCCACTAACCTACCCAGACCTCTCATGCATCAGATACATACGCTGGTACACATCCAGTAACCTACCCAGGCCTCTCTGGTGCATCAGATACATACGCTGGTACACATCCAGTAACCTACCCAGGCCTCTCTGCTGCATCAGATACATACGCTGGTACACATCCACTAACCTACCCAGACCTCTCATGCATCAGATACATACGCTGGTACACATCCACTAACCTACCCAGGCCTCTCTGATACATCAGATACATACGCTGGTACACATCCACTAACCTACCCAGGCCTCTCTGATGCATCAGATACATACGCTGGTACACATCCAGTAACCTACCCAGGCCTCTCTGATACATCAGATACATACGCTGGTACACATCCAGTAACCTATCCAGACCTCTCTGATGCATCAGATACATACGCTGGTACACATCCAGTAACCTACCCAGGCCTCTCTGATACATCAGATACATACGCTGGTACACATCCAGTAACCTACCCAGGCCTCTCTGATACATCAGATACATACGCTGGTACACATCCAGTAACCTACCCAGGCCTCTCTGATACATCAGATACATACGCTGGTACACATCCAGTAACCTACCCAGGCCTCTCTGATACATCAGATACATACGCTGGTACACATCCACTAACCTACCCAGGCCTCTCTGATACATCAGATACATACGCTGGTACACATCCAGTAACCTACCCAGGCCTCTCTGATACATCAGATACATACGCTGGTACACATCCACTAACCTACCCAGGCCTCTCTGCTACATCAGATACATACGCTGGTACACATCCACTAACCTACCCAGGACTCTCTGATGCATCAGATACATACGCTGGTACACATCCACTAACCTACCCAGGCCTCTCTGCTACATCAGATACATACGCTGGTACACATCCACTAACCTACCCAGGCCTCTCTGATACATCAGATACATACGCTGGTACACATCCACTAACCTACCCCGGCCTCTCTGATACATCAGATACATACGCTGGTACACATCCAGTAACCTACCCAGGCCTCTCTGCTACATCAGATACATACGCTGGTACACATCCAGTAACCTACCCAGGCCTCTCTGATACATCAGATACATACGCTGGTACACATCCAGTAACCTACCCAGGCCTCTCTGCTGCATCAGATACATACGCTGGTACACATCCACTAACCTACCCAGCCCTCTCTGCTACATCAGATACATACGCTGGTACACATCCACTAACCTACCCAGGCCTCTCTGCTGCATCAGATACATACGCTGGTACACATCCACTAACCTACCCAGGCCTCTGTGGTGCATCAGATACATACGCTGGTACACATCCACTAACCTACCCAGACCTCTCATGCATCAGGTGCATACGCTGGTACACATCCACTAACCTACCCAGGCCTCTCTGATGCATCAGATACATACGCTGGTACACATCCAGTAACCTACCCAGGCCTCTCTGATACATCAGATACATACGCTGGTACACATCCAGTAACCTACCCAGGCCTCTCTGATACATCAGATACATACGCTGGTACACATCCACTAACCTACCCAGGCCTCTCTGATACATCAGATACATACGCTGGTACACATCCACTAACCTACCCAGGCCTCTCTGATACATCAGATACATACGCTGGTACACATCCAGTAACCTACCCAGGCCTCTCTGATGTATCAGATACATACGCTGGTACACATCCAGTAACCTACCCAGGCCTCTCTGATACATTAGATACATACGCTGGTACACATCCACTAACCTACCCAGACCTCTCTGATACATCAGATACATACGCTGGTACACATCCAGTAACCTACCCAGGCCTCTCTGATACATCAGATACATACGCTGGTACACATCCAGTAACCTACCCAGGCCTCTCTGCTGCATCAGATACATACGCTGGTACACATCCAGTAACCTACCCA